>NC_134496.1:12631423-12673923 GCF_040206685.1 Ascaphus truei | reverse complement strand
CGTGTTGCTGACGGGCTGAGATGGCGCCTGCAAGTAGCCCAGGCGGTGATTCCATCTCTGTGGTAGACGTGATCCGGATCTTTATACGTGTGCCGCGGACCCGCCTTCGGCTCCAGTGTGAGTTTCCGTCTCCCCCTGCCAGTTCAGATAGTTGTTTCATCACACTACAGTCAATTTAGGATCAATTCAGGATCAATTGTTCTGTTTTATTTATGTTACACTGTCTTTTTAATTCCGTTTTTTATTTTTATTTTTTCTGTGTGTTATGCTGCTAATGGATCTATATTAATCATTGTCTATCCTAGGGTTCATGTTCATTGTAACTGGACCTAGCTGTGTAATTCCTTGTTACTGAGGTGGGGTTGGATCCCCCAGTGAATTGTTTACTAATAAATGATATTATTTTAATCCCTGGTGCGCATTGTGTGCACTTTTTCTTCTTGTATTTCAGGGTGCCCCCCCCCCTTTTTGGGGGGGATCACCTTGTCCTGGGAGCTGTTCGGGGAGACGCTCCACACACATGCAGCAAGGGGACTTTTATTCCAATATTGTATATATCTGCAGCACGAGCGCTGAATATTCTATATCATCTATCTTCCATTATGTATTGGGAACTTTTGTCATTGTCTATCTAGACGACATTCTTATTTTTTCTAAAAATCTGGAGGAACACATCCAACATACCAAACTTGTGCTCTCCAGGCTTCGTTCTAATCGTCTTTACGCCAAGATGGAGAAATGTCTGTTTCACCAGGCTTCCACGGCTTTCCTGGGCTATATTATCTCCAGCCAAGGTTTTTCCATGGACTCAGAGAAGCTGAAGGCGGTTCTCGACTGGCCACTCCCTAATTCGCTCAAGGCTGTGCAACGTTTTCTTGGCTTTGCCAATTATTACAGGAAGTTTATCAAAAAAAATTCTTCTATTGCTCTTCCCATCACCGCCTTGACCAAAAAGGGCGCCGACGTCTCATCCTGGTCACCTGAGGCCATTTCAGCCTTTGAGATTCTCAAGAAGGCGTTCGTGTCCGCTCCCATCCTTCGTCATCCGGATACCTCCCTTTACTTTGGAGGTTGACGCCTCAGACGTAGGAGCTGGCGCAGTTCTTTCCCAGAGGACTTCTCCCCAAGAGAAACTCCATCCTTGTGGATTTTTTTCACGGAAATTCTCAGCAGCAGAAAGGAATTATGATGTCGGTAATCGCGAACTTTTGGCCATTAAGTTGGCTCTCCAAGAATGGAGACACCTTCTGGAGGGTTCCAAAGAACCAATCGCTATTCTCACTGACCATAAAAATGTGTTATATATTGAGGGGGCTCGTCGCTTAGGCTCCCGCCAAGCTCGCTGGTCACTCTTCTTTTCTCGCTTCAACTACAACATCTCTTATATTCCTGGGACCAAAAATGTTAAAGCGGACGCCCTTTCTCGTCAGTTTGCCTCTGAGACAGAAGCGAAATAAATCTCGGAACCCATTCTTCCGGCCAAGTGCATAATTTCTGCTAACAACTTCGATGTGTTGGATGAGATCAAGACGGCACAAGCGCATATTCCCAGCAGGTTCAGGGTACCAGAAGGACGTCTCTATGCTGCTCCACGATTTCGCCATAAAGTGTTACTTTGGGGACATTCCTCTAGAGCAGTTGGTCATCCACGCTTCAAAAGAATGGCAGATCTCATTAAACTGACTTTTTGGTGGCCTAATATGAATCAAGATATTCTCGAATTTACCTCCGCCTGTCCTGTATGTGCCCAGAGTAAAACTCTCCATCATAAACCTTCTGGACTTCTTCTACCACTTCCCATCCCTGAACAACCCTGGAAACACATTTCGATGGACTTTATTATTGAACTGCCTATTTCCAAGGGGATGAACACTATTTTGGTCGTGGTTGACAGGTTTTTGAAGCAGGCACACTTTATTCCCCTCAAGGGTCTTCCCAACTCTGCCACCTTGGCGGACGTCTTCTCCAAAGAGATCTTCAGGTTACATGGCGTCCCCATTTCTATCATCTCGGACCGTGGGTCTCAGTTCATCTCAAAATTCTGGTGGGCCTTCTCCCAAAGATTGGGTATTTCTCTCTTGTTTTCCTCTGGATACCATCCACAAACCAACGGTCAAACTGAAAGGATGAACCAAACTCTTGAACAGTATCTAAGATGCTTCATTTCAGACTCACAAGATAACAGGGTGGATCTTTTACCATGGGCCGAATTTGCCATAAATTCTTTGCGGAACGAGTCTACTCAGGAGTCTCCCTTCTTTATCAACAGTGGCTTCCACCCCAGTAGTCTCCCTCTCTCACCTTCTCCTTCTGGTGTTCCTGCAGCCGACTCTCATATCACCAACTTACAAGAATCCTGGAAAAAAATCCTCAAGTCCTTACAGTCTGCGGTTGCCAAACAAAAAACCAAGGCAGATCGCCACCGTCAAAGGGGTCCTTCCTTCAAACCTAGTGATCTGGTGTGGCTGTCTTCCAAAAATATTAGGCTCAAAATCCCTTCACCCAAACTGTCCCCTAGATTCCTGGGACCATTTAAAATCCTAGAGAAGGTTAATCCAGTTGCCTATTGTCTCGATCTTCCCCCCACAATGAAGGTTCCGTCCGTGTTCCATGTTTCCCTCCTTAAAGAATTTATTCCCAGTCCTCATTTCTCGGATCCCTCTCGGAGACCCAATCCAGTGTCCACCCTGGGCCAACAGGAGTACGAAATACAGTCTCTCATCGACTCTTGTTTGTCTAAAAATAGACTTCAGTTTTTGGTACACTGGAAGGGCTACGGGCCTGAGGAACGTTCCTGGGTACCTGCACATCACATCCACGCCCCAAGGCTTCTTTCTCTATTTCATCAGAAATTTCCCCTCAAGCCGTGGTTGGATCACTCAGAGATTGATCCTCAAGGGGGGGATACTGTGACGACTCAGGAGATTCCTTCCCCTTCTTGTCCCTCTCTCCCATCTCCTGTTGCCCCTTCTACTCCTTTCCACTCCTCTCCTTTGCCTTCTACCTCTCTCCCTTTCCCACAGCGCATTCCCCGCAGGTCTCGCATACCCACGCGGTCCCTGAGTCCCTGCTACAATCCTCCCCGCTCCCTCTCTCCTGCGGTGCCCACATTACCTTCCCCAGTGGTGGCGTCCGTCCCGTTGCCTCCTCCCTGCGTGGTCCCCGCGGTGCGGCGTTCCGCGTGCCTGGTGACGCGTCCGGTGCGTGCGCTCCCTCAGCCCACGGAGGGCGCGTGAACACGCTCCTCCGCTGGTCTCCCTGACCCACCTGCTCCCTCCTCTCTGCATCTGCATGCCGTCTCGCGGTCGCAGGTCACGCTCGCGTTCCCCTCCTCTGGGCTCCGTGCCCCTCCTGCGTCCTTCCCTCGGTCCGTGCGGGCCGCCTCTGTATTGCAACCTGTGCGCGCGCATCCCCAGCTTACAGAGGGTGCGCGCACATGCTCTTCTTATTCTGTTCCCCTTGTCACCGCCTCCCAAGCCCTACAGGCCATTCCCCTGACTGCCCCTTCTGTCTCCTCCTCTTCTCTTCCTGTCCTATCCCTGTCATCTCCCACTTCTCTCTCTACTCCTCCCCTCTCTCCCATTGGTATGCCCTCCTTTATAATCCCTGTCTGTCCACTTCTTCCCCGCTCTGCATAGTTCCTGTTTCCCTGTGTGTACCTGACCTATGCTGTGCTCCCTCTGTGTTCCTGTTGTTTCCTGCTCCTGTGTTATCTTGGATTTCCCTGGCTTTGACCCCTGCTTGTCCTGGACTACTCTGCTCTCTGGTATCCCTCTGAACCCTGCTACGCATACCACTTCGCTTACCTCTGGCTTCCTAGGATCTGGCTTATACTCTGACGATTCTACCCTCTGGACTCCTGAACATTGGCACACGGACATGACTATTCTTACAGACATCCCCAAGCGTTGCAAGTATATACTAACACTCTTCCAACAGGCCCAGCAACGCTATACCACACTCCGGGCTTGCTCCCACTGCTGTGGGTGTGTGGTATCATACCGTTCCCACCTCAGTACTCGGGTCTAGCCAGGTCTGCAGGCATACAGGCGTGACAATCTCTCCCCCAGCACCTCTCATCATCATCCTCATATCTCCAGCACCCCTCAATCTCTCCCAGCACCCCTCATCATCCTCATATCTGCCCCAGCAATCCTCATCCTCATATCCCCCCCAGCACCCCTCATCATCTTCATCCTCATATCTCCCCAGCAATCCTCATTATCTTCATATATCTCCCCTTGCACCCCTCATCATCAACGTTTGTGACTCCCCATCTCTCACACGCCCATCTCTCCCCCTCACCCACACACAATACTCATCCTCCACATCACACACAATACTCACCCTCCACATCACACACACAATACTCACTCTCCACATCAAAAAACACAATACTCACCCTCCACATCACACACAATAGCCCCCTGCAGACCACACACATTCCACCCCCCCTGCATCTCACATCCTAAATTTTTAAACTATATGGGTATAGAACAGGTGACAACACATTGGAGGGGGGGCAATAGGATGAATAGTCTAGCCAAAAGAGAAACTTATTGGATTCATAAAATGCAGACTCTGGCCCCCCATGGTCTCAATGTGGACATAGATATAGGTGCCTTTTAAACCTAGAAGTTTTAAAGGTCTTTTTACTCTTTAGGTGTTTTTAAACATTTTTATTGCACAAACCTCCTTGGGATTATCAAATTATAACTTGAGTTTTATAATTCTTGTTTATTTTATTTATATTTTACTTACTTTTATTGTCTTTTTGTATTAGTAACTACATCTTATCTCTTCTCTTCCTCTAGCTATCTCTCCATTATATATTTATATATATATTTTTATCCAATTGATATGCATATGTAATAGGTATCTTCCCATTTTACATTTATATCCAATTTGATATGCATATGCAATGCTTTTAAAAATAATTATGTTTCTTGTTTAGTATTTAATAAAGATTATTGTATTACATGTATGTACAAGCTATTCACTGGGTTTTTGACCTTGCGCTATGTTTGAGCGCTGAGGGGGTTAATATAATATTCTATTCTCTGATTGACGGGCCTATATATAGTATTGAGTTAGTCCCATGTCATTACAACTCCTCATGTAGCAATTAGCGAAACGCGTAGAGTTGAAGCAGAGAACCTACGATCGGAGGGACTGGCAAGATCAGAGCTGGCACCAGACCTAGATTGAACTTCCGCCCTCAGCTGTGACGCAGTAGCGGAAGTGACGCGACGGCAGTGACGCACGCGGAAGCACACAGCGAGGAGCGAGTGAGACGCTGGAAAGCTGCTTGCAACTGTCCTCCAGATCTATCGGCGGTTCTCTCCCCTACCTGATAATTGTATGGAAAATGTGAGTTCATATTACTCGTGATGATCTTTTAATATACTTGGTTCGAATAGTATGCACTATTGTGGTTTTTTCTTTACATATATACCATACTCACCTATTGAGGGATATCCTGGCATTTGCGGCTGAAAGGGCTCCAGTCAGAGAAAGATGGATCTCTGACATGTGATATTATACGATGGTTTTTGTGAGTTCTATTCTTACAGATTATAAGGAACATTATCAGTGATTACAATCTGCACTATATATGTTTATTTTCTTTTACATATACCACGTTATCATCCTGCGCTCCTTCTCACCTCCAAGCATAGTATATGAGTGCCAGATAAAGTCCTTGACCATTTGGGCCTAATGGATCTTCTTCAGACAGAGCAATTAGAGCAGCAGAACTACAGGAAATCCTTAGAAATAAGTCCGTCATCCATGATAAAGTATGGCTGATCGAACAAGAATGAGACTATATTTGGGATCCTGGCCTGTTCCAAGACCTCTGTGTTGATCACTTTGTGTTACGAAAAGAATTGGTAGTTGCAGGGCTGGCCCATCCATGAGGCGAAACTAGGCGGTCGCCATGGGGCGCATTAATATTAATAATTATTTTTTCCTCTTATTATTTTGTATTTATCTTTTTTTTAAATTCTTTTTCTTTTCCGGTATTTTGGCGCCATATTATTTTTATTTTGTGTCGCACCCCCTGCAGCCCCTTGCATAGGTCTTAAAAAAATAAATTTAAAAAAAATCCCAACCTACAATTATTTTAATAGAAACTTCAACCTACCCCATATGAAAGTAAAAATAGGAGTTATTGAATTATTCTGTGCTACTGGCTCTATTACTGCAGGCGAGGCGCAGACAGGATCCATGTGAGAACATTTCACGTTATTGACCTCAATCCTGAATCACAAGTACCGGTATATGCCACTGTTTATTTTTTTTGGGAGGGGGGGGGGGGCACAAATTTTAAGTTTCACGCAGGGCGCATGAAACCCATGGCCCGGTCCTGCATAGATGCAACGTAGGCTGAGTATATGGAAGCTGTTTAATTGCTTAATATGGCCGGCCGATGTTATCCAGTAATCACTGCTGTAAAAGAGACTGCTGAGGTCACAGGCTCGATATACGCTTATTTTGGGGTTCTGTTATTTTTTGTTGCTCTCTTGTATAATTACTGATGTTGATTAGTGTCCTTCCAATACAAATGTTTAGCTCACCTTCGATTGACAGATTGTCAGCGATAGTTAAACCCAGGTAGGAACTTTCATTTTACATCTAACACAGCGGGGAGACACGGGCTGAAGATAATGATGATATATATATATATTTATATATAGAAAAAGATGAACAGCCGGCAGTCCAATATAGCTCCTTTAGGTAGGTGCATGTCCCATAAAACGTAGATAAACATACGATACTGTTCGCATGGGAATCAGCAGACAGCACTCAGGTTTGTGAAAAATAAACATATATTGTAGAAAAAATGACACAAATCACCAACATTTCGGACCCACAAACGGGCCCTTCTCACCCTGAGGAATATAGCAAATGGAAATATTACTGTATGCTCATTTGCATTACAAACAACAATAATACCCTTAACAAGCGCTAATCTACAATGTGCAATTTACTCACAATAGTGTGAAAAATAGCAATAAATTGGTGATGTGAACGTGATCACTCAAAGTAAGTGAAAACCACTTCTAAGTGGTGTATAAGCTGCCAGAGAAACTAATAAACAGATCTTCCCAACCTGTGAAATAAATACAAATACAAAATAAAAGTCCCGGCGCTACAAATGTCCCAGATACCGTGATCCAAATGGAAAGTCCCGGATGAAAAATTCTCAGATGGATGGTACAGGATATTTTCACAGAGTCCCAGGGAGTTGATAATTCCCTTTAACGATGTCCGCAGTGATTCTGGGGAAACATAAGAGGTACACACCAATTGCGCAGTATGCCACTACTCCTGACCCCACTCTGAACCAACGGACAAAGAAACCCTACTTACAAGATATTATCTTGTGCGTTCAAGGGAGAGAATCTGTAACTGTGTCTCTGCTCTGTCTCAGTGTTTCACGGATCCCACGTGACCGGCAGCAGTGATCTCTTATTCCATGCAGCGACCAGCACTCACAGGGGACGTATGTCAGGCATGTCATGCAGGAACAGAGGATTGACACAATGGTGTAATACGTTTACACTTTATTAAAAAACTTTAAAACACAAATCACCCACACTTACAGTAAATGGGGGATGACGATATGACTCACGGATGCCGTCCGCAACTTGTCTACAGCCTGATGCGCACTAGGGAGCCTTCCTGAATGGCGTTCTCTGAAACTCCTAGCCGATGACGTCAGCGGCAGGGCGGTGCAGGTACGCTCTCACGCCCTTCACCATTATCACCCAGCACTTCCACTGCAGCAAGGGATTCTGGGAAATGACATGCAAATGAGCACTCAGTGCCACCTTTTGCTTCAAAACCATAAACATGGTTCCCTATAGAAATGCAAATGAGCACACAGTAATATTGCCATTTGCTATATGCTTTGCTGTGGAGGGTTTTTGTCACTTTTTTTACCCACCATAACTTAACTAAGTGTATATATATATATATGCACACAAACACATTTTTATACACACATCAGCTGGCCCAATAGACTCTAACAGGATCTAACTCATGAACTGAATTATAGGAAGCGGAGATTACAGATCCTATTATTTTTGCTTATAGGGCTGCTTTCTTTTCTGTGAATAACATTCCCTCTCCCTATTATACCCACCATTCCCCCGGTCTTATGATTACAATGTGCCTGGTATCAGCATAAAAGCCTGATCCTATAAAATCCTGATCCTATAAAATCCTGTTTAATTCTCCCCACTACTTTTAATTCTTTCATAGCACAATGTTTCATTTGCAAATTCAGTACCACAAATCCTGACCTGCAAAAGGCCCAGAACAAACCCCAGCTAATATATCCCATGCACCGGCAAAGGGACGCGGCCATCCCGCCGCAACCAAATCCCCACCAGCAAAGGGACGCGGCCATCCCACCGCAACCAAATCCCCACTGGCAAAGGGACCGGCCGCTGCGGCCGCTTGTGCTGTAAGGTAAGTTGTAGGGCAAGGGGATAACTTTAGGGGTTTTAGGATAAGGGGTTAAGGTTTTTAGGGTATGGGGTAGCGGTAGTATTAGGGGGTTTTGGGGTACGGGCTAAGGTTAAGGTCTTACCTTAGCAGCAAGAAAAAACAGGGATGCGCAAAACTAATAACAAAACAGCAGCAAAAAACAGGTTACCGTATCAAAAGTAATGACTAAGCTCTCCCTGCAGCTGCCCAAATCTCTCACCCAGAGAGAGAAAAGTCACGCGCCAGAAAAGGACCTAAAGCGCACAGGAGAGAAAAGACCCTGAAGAAGCAGAACGCGGAACTAGTAGGGCAGAGGGGTCTGGTGTGTACTGTGGAGGAAGGAAACACACCAAGAAGCTACTTTTGGAAATTATGCACTGAAGTCTCGAGAGACGTGAGGTACACTCATCACGTGACGGAAAGGCGTTGTGTGGGGTGCATGGAGCTGCAGGTAGTGAGGGACGCGGGCGTTTCCTCCTTTCAAGCTGCAGGAGTACACTCCGTGGGATCTACCACACAGGCTAAGGTGTCGGAGTTGAGCTGTTGGTGTGTGGGACTTTATTCTGTGTCAGAGGTACCGGTGTGGAGTACTCCAGTGGACATATCCTTTATGTGTTTCTATTTTATTCATTAAATTGTTTTGTACGTCAGTACATCCTGGTTTGGTTCCTTATCTGGATGCATACCCCTGTGTAAAAGCCATTGAGGCGGTGTGCTTTCTCGGGAGACCTTTATTACAGGAGGATCTCATTGGAGTAATACGTTTAGCAGATGAGCCCAGCTGATACCTGAAGGAGGGGTTCTCGGGCCAATTCATCTGAGTTTATGATCACTGCCCATATTGATCTTTTATTCTGTAAGTGTAGACCTTTATTTAGCAGGGTTTTCTATACCAAAACAGATTACAATATAAACAATAATAGACAGCACTCTAAACCAGAAAATACGATGAAAAATGTTGAGGTGCACGAAGCGTAGTGGGCCCAAACAACCCCACTCAAAATCATCTAAATCCCAAAGTAGGCTCCAGCACACTATAATAGATAGAAACACGTAGATAGTTTCAGAATAAGCCACAAATTTAATAGCGTAAATAATATAAATGTACCAAATTGGAACTGCTCAGTGACTCATTTAGCAAAGTACAGTATACAGCTCTAATTATCTCACTAGGGGGGGGGGGAGATTCAGAGGGAAGGGATGTGTGTGGTACAAATGAGGGTATGGGGAACAGAAACACATATAAAGACACTGGGGTAGGGTAAGAGGGGCAACGTTTCAGGGTAGGAAACCCTTTCTTCTGGCCCGTTCCCTTGGGTTCACAGGAACCTCAAGGTACTTCCCTTGATCCTTATCCCCCCTCTCTAAGACACAAGAATGAAAGCTTAAGCAGAAATCACAGAGTAATGCAATCATCTAGCTCTGCCGTGAACAGCTATCCGCAGTAAAGGTAAGTATATCAGGGTAAAGCAAACCGTCCTTATTCTCCGTGTTCACAGGCAGCTAGCAGGCAACTAGAGGGGTGGCGGGAGAGTCAGCGCCTCTATTCCTACTGAGTATATTACATATAAATACCTTTGTGTAATTTCTTCATGTTGCCTTTTCTAAACAGCCATGGAAATGAACACGTATTACATATGAATAATATTTTAATTATATCTGGAGGCCTTTCTATACCAAACTGCCCCTTCTTTGTACCCCAATATGAGGGCCCGTCTTTCCTCTGACAATCATTTTAAGAACGGATCCCATTTTTTTTATTGCTTCCTAAAACATCTTCATTAGAAATTATATTTCTTCTGTCAAAATCAATATATTTGAAAATATAGGGAAAATACTCCCTATAACTCTCCGATGGCGGGAGCATTTATAGATCTCTACCTATAACTCTCCGATGGCGGGAGCATTTATAGATCTCTCCCTATAACTCTCCGATGGCGGGAGCATTTATATCTCTCCCTATAACTCTCCGATGGCGGGAGCATTTATAGATCTCTCCCTATAACTCTCCGATGGCGGGAGCATTTATATCTCTCCCTATAACTCTCCGATGGCGGGAGCATTTATATCTCTCTCTCTAACTCTCCGATGGCGGGATCATTTATATATCTCTCTCTCTAACTCTCCGATGGCGGAAGCCTTTATATCTCTCTCTCTAACTCTCCGATGGCGGGAGCATTTATATATATATCTATAACTCTCCGATGGCGGGAGCATTAATATATCTCCATGTAACTCTCTGATGGCGAGAGCATTAATATATCTCTCTATAACTCTCCGATGGCGGGAGCATTTATATCTCTCCCTCTAACTCTCCGATGGTGGGAGTATTTATATATCTCTCTCTAACTCTCCGATGGCGGGAGCATTTATATCTCTCCCTGTAACTTTCCGATGGCGGGAGCATTTATATATCTCCCTGTAACTCTCCGATGGCGGGAGCATTAATATATCTCTCTATAACTCTCCGATGGCGGGAGCATTTATATCTCTCCCTCTAACTCTCCGATGGCGGGAGCATTTATATCTCTCCCTCTAACTCTGCGATGGCGGGAGCATTTATATATCTCTATAACTCTCCGATGGCGGGAGCATTTATATATCTCTATAACTCTCCGATGGCGGGAGCATTTATATTTCTCCGTCTAACTCTCCGATGGCGGGAGCATTTATATCTCTCCCTCTAACTCTCCGATGGCGGGAGCATTTATATCTCTCCCTCTAACTCTTCGATGATGGGAGTATTTATATATCTCTATAACTCTTCGATGGTGGGAGTATTTATATATCTCTATAACTCTCTGATGGCGGGAGCATTTATATCTCCCTCTAACTCTCCGATGGCGGGAGCATTTATATTTCTCCGTCTAACTCTCCGATGGCGGGAGCATTTATATCTCTCCCTCTAACTCTCCGATGGCGGGAGCATTTATATCTCTCCGTCTAACTCTCCGATGGCGGGAGCATTTATATTTCTCCGTCTAACTCTCCGATGGTGGGAGCATTTATATCTCTCCCTCTAACTCTCCGATGGCGGGAGCATTTATATCTCTCCCTCTAACTCTCCGATGGCGGGAGCATTTATATATCTCTCTATAACTCTCCGATGGCGGGAGCATTAATATCTCTCCCTATAACTCTCCGATGGCGGGAGCATTTATATATTTCTCTATAACTCTCCGATGGCGGGAGCATTTATATATCTCTATAACTCTCCGATTGCGGGAGCATTAATATCTCTCCCTATAACTCTCCGATGGCGGGAGCATTTATATCTCTCTATAACTCTCCGATGGCGGGAGCATTAATATATCTCTTTATAACTCTACGATGGCGGGAGCATTCATATATCTCCCTCTAACTCTCCGATGGCGGGAGCATTTATATCTCTCCCTCTAACTCTCCGATTGTGGGAGCATTAATATATCTCTCTATAACTCTCCGATGGCGGGAGCATTTATATCTCTCCTAACTCTCTGATGGCGGGAGCATTTATATCTCTCCCTCTAACTCTCCGATAGCGGGAGCATTTATATCTCTCCCTCTAACTCTCCGATAGCGGGAGCATTTATATCTCTCCCTCTAACTCTCCGATGGCGGGAGCATTTATATATCTCTATAACTCTCCGATGGCGGGAGCATTTATATATCTCTATAACTCTCTGATGGCGGGAGCATTTATATCTCTCCCTCTAACTCTCCGATGGCGGGAGCATTTATATCTCTCTATAACTCTCCGATGGCGGGAGCATTTATATCTCTCCCTCTAACTCTGCGATGGTGGGAGCATTTATATATCTCTATAACTCTCCGATGGCGGGAGCATTTATATCTCTCCCTCTAACTCTGCGATGGCGGGAGCATTTATATATCTCCCTCTAACTCTCCGATGGCGGGAGAATTTATATCTCTAACTCTCCGATGGCGGGAGCATTTATATATCTCTATAATTCTCTGGTGGTGGGAGCATTTATATCTCTCTATAACTCTCTGATGGCGGGAGCATTTATATCTCTCCCTCTAACTCTCTGATGGCGGGAGCATTTATATCTCTCTCCCTCTAACTCTCAGATGGCGGGAGCATTCATATATCTCTCTATAACTCTCCGATGGCGGGAGCATTTATATCTCTCTATAACTCTCCGATGGCGGGAGCATTTATATCTCTCTATAACTCTCCGATGGCGGGAGCATTAATATATCTCTCTATAACTCTACGATGGCGGGAGCATTAATATATCTCTCCCTCTAACTCTCCGATTGTGGGAGCATTAATATATCTCTCTATAACTCTCCGATGGCGGGAGCATTAATATATCTTTCCCTCTAACTCTCCGATGGCGGGAGCATTTATATATCTCTATAACACTCTGATGGCGGGAGCATTTATATCTCTCCCTCTAACTCTCCACTGGCGGGAGCATTTATATATCTCCCTCTAACTCTGCGATGGCGGGAACATTTATATATCTCTATAACTCTCCAATGGCGGGAGCATTTATATCTCTCCCTATAACTCTGCGATGGCGGGAACATTTATATATCTCTATAACTCTCCGATGGCGGGAGCATTTATATCTCTCCCTATAACTCTCCGATGGCGGGAGCATTTATATCTCTCCCTCTAACTCTCCGATGGCGGGAGCATTTATATCTCTCCCTCTAACTCTCCGATGGCGAGAGCATTTATATCTCTCTATAACTCTCCGATGGCGGGAGCATTTATATCTCTCTATAACTCTCCGATGGCGGGAGCATTAATATATCTCTCTATAACTCTATGATGGCAGGAGCATTAATATATCTCTCCCTCTAACTCTCCGATTGTGGGAGCATTAATATATCTCTCTATAACTCTCTGATGGCGGGAGCATTTATATCTCCCTCTAACTCTCCGATTGTGGGAGCATTAATATATCTCTCTATAACTCTCCGATGGCGGGAGCATTAATATATCTTTCCCTCTAACTCTCCGAAGGCGGGAGCATTTATATCTCTCCCTATAACTCTCCGATGGTGGGAGTATTTATATATCTCTATAACTCTCTGATGGCGGGAGCATTTATATCTCTCCCTCTAACTCTCCGATGGCGGGAGCATTTATATATCTCTATAACTCTCCGATGGCGGGAGCATTTATATCTCTCCCTATAACTCTCCGATGGCGGGAGCATTTATATCTCTCTCTATATCTCTCCGATGGCGGGAGCATTTATATATCTATAACTCTCCGATGGCGAGAGCATTTATATCTCTATAACTCTCTGATGGTGGGAGCATTTATATCTCTCTATAACTCTCCGATGGCGGGAGCATTTATATCTCTCTCCCTCTAACTCTCCGATGGCGGGAGCATTTATATCTCACTCCCTCTAACTCTCCGATGGCGGGAGCATTTATATCTCTCTATAACTCTCTGATGGCGGGAGCATTTATATCTCTCCCTCTAACTCTCTGATTGTGGGAGCATTAATATATCTCTCTATAACTCTCCGATGGCGGGAGCATTAATATATCTTTCCCTCTAACTCTCCGAAGGCGGGAGCATTTATATATCTCTCCCTATAACTCTCCGATGGTGGGAGTATTTATATATCTCTATAACTCTCCGATTGTGGGAGCATTTATATCTCTCCCTCTAACTCTCCGATGGCGGGAGCATTTATATATCTCCCTCTAACTCTCCGATTGTGGGAGCATTTATATCTCTCCCTATAACTCTCCGATGGCGGGAGCATTTATATATCTCTATAACTCTCCGATGGCGGGAGCATTTATATCTCTCTATAACTCTCCGATGGCGGGAGCATTTATATCTCTCCCTATAACTCTCCGATGGCGGGAGCATTTATATCTCTCTCTATATCTCTCCGATGGCAGGAGCATTTATATATCTATAACTCTCCGATGGCGAGAGCATTTATATCTCTATAACTCTCCGATGGCGGGAGCATTTATATCTCTCTATAACTCTCCGATGGCGGGAGCTTTTATATCTCTCCCTATAATTCTGTTACGCCGATGCTCGCCACAAACCGGGACCGGACCGCGGGGCTGAGGTGGGGTTATATAATCACCGACCTGAGTCCACGCAGACTGATCCGGAGTGCGCAGTTCGTAGTCGTACATCGCAGGGTCAGGATTGGAGAAGGCAGCATCGTCGTTATGGAAGCAGGAGTTCGGCAACAGGTAGTCAGGATTTCCCCGCTTCAGCTTAGGAGCGTGAGCGCGGGGGTGGCTTCTGCGCGAGGAGCGGCCTCGGCCCATGACGCCGATCTCAGCAGGAGGAGACAGCAGGCTGGCCGAAGTTCACCGCAGGGCAGCGTCGGGAAGAACCAACGCTTCAGCGCAGAAGTCCAAGGCAGGTCACTGCAAGAGGATCGCAGCAAGCCGCAGGAAAGGAAGGGTAGCCACTGCTAGGAGGGAATGCAGCAGGTACCGGTGCTGGCAACACGCTTCAGCACAGACGTCCCGGGTAGGCCACTGCAGGAGAATAGCAGCAGGCCAGTGCTGGCATCAACGCTTCAGCACAGACGTCCAGGGCAGGCCACTGCAAGGAGATAGCAGCAGGCCGCAGGAAAGGAAGGGTAGCCACTGCTAGGAGGGAATGCAGCAGTACCAGTGCTGGCATCAACGCTTCAGCACAGACGTCCAGGATAGGCCACTACAGGAGAATAGCGGCAGGCCACAGGACAAGAAGGGTAGCTACTGCTAGGAGGGAATGCAGCAGTTACCAGTGCTGGCATCAACGCTTCAGCACAGACGTCCAGGGTAGGCCACTGCAAGGAGATAGCAGCAGGCCAGTGCTGGCAACAACGCTTCAGCACAGACGTCCAGGACCAGGCCTCTGGATACTCAGGAACTTGGAAGGTAAGAACGCTAGGAGAGAGGCCTGGGGTGGTTTGTGGCAGAGACAGTAACATAGAGGTAGGAATATTTATGCTCGGCGCTGGTTCAGAGCCAACGCCTAGAATATAAAGGGCGGAGATCCAATCACAGGAGGAGGGTGTGTGAGAATTCCTCCAATGAAGTAGCACAGGGCAGAAGCTGCAATGAGAGGCAGCACCTGTGCCATAGATTGCCAGAGGAAGCCTGCAACTGCACAGGTCTGCAAGGCAAAAGTCAAAGCCAGTAGTGGATTCCTTACAGTACCCCCCCCCTTCAGGTGAGACCTCCGGACGAACAAGATCCATCACAGATTTGGGGGACATGGAATTGTTCCTAAACCTCCTTAGGCGAGAGGTGGCGTTGAAAGCCCATAGTTTGTTGGGATTCCTTACAGTACCCCCACCACTGGGTGAAAAGCCTGGGTGAACAGGACCATTCATAGGTCTGGGAGACATTGAGTTGTTCCTGAAGTGTCTCCGGCGAGAATTAGGTCCACAATCCAGATGTACATTGGCGAGTGCCATGAAAGACAGCGGTGGTACTGCAGTTCTTGGTACATGGACAATGGGACCTGAGGGCTCCGGAATGGGAACATCGGAAGGACGGTAGCCAGGTGTCCGGTGCATAGTAATAGTCCAAGAGTATGGGACACAGGACACAGATTGTCGGACAAAAATGGCAGAGGGACCTTCAGAGAAGGCAATGTCTTTGGTGAAATCAGCACGGAGGAAGTTGCGAGAGTCTTTAGCTTCCAAGGAATTCCGGGTGGTGGTTAGCAAGGGAATGGGGCGGGAGGGTTCACTACACACTATTGCAGCGGTACTTTTGATACCAAGCAGGGTTGCTATCCCAAGCAATTTGCGAGAGTCTGTAGCAGTGTGTATGCAACTCATGGTACTGGCAGTTGAAGAAGGATCCGCTTCCTTTGGTTTGTGATCTTTAGAGAGAATCAAATCCGAAATTGTGGCCTTGGCGAAGGACATAATAAGCATGTCTATACCCATAGTGGACCCATAGAGAACAGGAACGGACGCTTCAGGTAAAGCGACGAGGTCCAGTAAGGGTGTCTTCGTCTTAGGGAGAGGCCAATTGCCATACAGATTGGGCACTTTGGGCACCGCACAGAGACCTGCGAGTAAGGAGTCTGTTTGAAAGGTGAGAAAACAGATTTTATCCAAAAAACAAGGCAGGCGGTTAAGCGGTGCATCAACCTTAGGGAAAAAAGTCTTGGGGTTAAAGCTGGGTGCCTCCAACACAGAGAAAGAAGACAGAGAACTAGAGCTTGGCTTCGGAGTGGAGGTCCCAGGTACCCAGGTCTCACATGATACTGTGGGAGAAGCAATGCAAATTGTTACTGTTTTAAACATAGGGTCTTTAACATCGGTAGCTCCAGGCACCTTTTTGAGAGGTAACCCTAGTTTTGGGACAGGACAGTCAATAGCAAGTACCCCAAGTATTGTGGAAGACACAGAGAAAAATAAGTCCATTTTAAAGACGGGATCTTCTGAAAAAAGGGAACGTTCCAAATGCGATACCCCTGAGTTCGTGGTAGTAGACATACAGTCAGTAGTGGATACCCCGAATACTGTGGGCGAATCAGCGTGAAACAGTATTATTACAGGAATGGGCATCCCAGACTTAAAGTCATTTTTAATCATCCCGGAGGCTGTGGCATGATCCGTGAGAGAAACTGGGGTAAACTCTCCAACAGACACAAGGGACATCTTGCTTGTTACAGAATTGGGTCCCTGAGAATCCCTAGTGAGGGCATCAGACTCCATGGGAGACTTAGTGACAGGGGTTTTGGAACTGATTAAAGGAATGGCAGGTATCACAGATTTACTAGGAGAAATACCTTGCAAAACAGAAATTTTAGTAAAGGTGATAGGCATCACAGATAGGGCAGACAGAAGTAAGCTAGGCAAGGTTGCTTCTATAACAGAAGATTTGGCAGCGGCAAAGCTTAACTCAGCGGCTGCTGGAGAACTTTTAACTACAGTGAGAAGGGACTGCAGTTTTACAAAGTCAGGGATAAAGGGAGTCTCAAACTTGAAAGCCTGATCATTCAAAAAGAAGGGCCCTAACTTTACTGGTACTGAGGGAGCAACAGCAGATACGCTGATCTCAGAAGGGGTCACTTGGAAAGGAGAATAATATGTACTGTTCGCTTTAAACCCTAGGATTTGGGAAAAGGAGAACTCAGACAGTGCAAGTGGGACAACCACGACTGTGCTGGCCTCTGAAGTGGGTATTTGGGAAAGAGTGTCTGGGACTTCAGAAACGACAACAGATTCCACGAAAAGGGGTCTATGCTCAGAAGCAGGGGTCTCAGCTCTCTGAGTGGCAGACGGGGTGAGTGAAATACCTAGGAGTAGGGATTCTGCGAACAGGTTTAGAGAAACAAACGGCTCCAGAATACTTTTTACTGGAGCCAGTATTATTGCCGAAAGTTCAGGGGGCATAGCCCCGAGAATTTTAGCCGAGTCAGAGGACAAAAGGGGTTGATCCTCTGAGGCTAAGGAGGTGTCCCTGACTGACGAACTAAAGGGATCTACCAAGGAAGGTTCACAGGGCTGACCTGCAGGGGTTAACATAGGAAAAACCCCAAGGGTTAAATTACTCTGTACCTGAGAATCAGAGAAATAGAAGCTAGTCTCCGAGAGTGGGGTCATAGGGGGTTCTGCCTCTTGCCCTAGGGACCTATCATTAGACTGCGGAATACTAGGGTTAGCAGTAGGAACCCCACAGAGCAGACTAGCAGGGGTTAATACAGAAAAACCCTCGGAAACAGAGCTTAGAATTTTTGGTTTAGGAAAAGAGGGCAAACAGAATTCATTCTCTGGTGCTAGGGAAGACACACTGACCTGGGTACTGCAGGGATTTACAGTGGGGAACGCATAAGCCTGACTAGCAGGGGTTAAGACCGAAATAACCTCAGGGACAGAACTTAGGGAGGTTAACTCAGGATTAGGGAGCGTGGCAGCTTCTTCCTTAGTGGGCAGCGACAGAGAAATGGTTTGACCATTCTTAGGAGAGAGAGGTAACCCCACAGGTTTAGTAACAGGACTGGTAGCACAGAGAATCTGCCAAGCAGCAGCATAGCTGGCAAGGAGGGGATCCTGTTCTATTATGTGAGTGTCTAGTGTTGAGGAAAATACATGGAGTGTATCTTGAGACTGAGCCAACATGAGGAGGGCGCTCTGTTCTACTAGATGAATGTCCAGTGATGAGGCCAGGGCATAGATTGCCTCTTGGGCGTCGGCCAGTTCCATAGGGTTCACATTATCCCAGGTTAAAGGGGAATCAGGGGAGCGAATACATTCGGCTAGAGACTGTTTTAAGTTCAGGATACAGTAAGCCTTAATAAAGAGATCACAACGGCATTGTCTTTGCAAAGGGGTTAAACCTTCATAAGTCCACAGTTCATCAATCAGGGGTAGTACTTCACACAAATACTGGCCTTCATAGTGGGACTGATACGCAGGACGGGACATAACTTCAGTTGGAAAATTGCCATCCCCCGCCACGGCGCGGTCCGGTTTTAACGGGCCGAGCATACTGTTACGCCGATGCTCGCCACAAACCGGGACCGGACCGCGGGGCTGAGGTGGGGTTATATAATCACCGACCTGAGTCCACGCAGACTGATCCGGAGTGCGCAGTTCGTAGTCGTACATCGCAGGGTCAGGATTGGAGAAGGCAGCATCGTCGTTATGGAAGCAGGAGTTCGGCAACAGGTAGTCAGGATTTCCCCGCTTCAGCTTAGGAGCGTGAGCGCGGGGGTGGCTTCTGCGCGAGGAGCGGCCTCGGCCCATGACGCCGATCTCAGCAGGAGGAGACAGCAGGCTGGCCGAAGTTCACCGCAGGGCAGCGTCGGGAAGAACCAACGCTTCAGCGCAGAAGTCCAAGGCAGGTCACTGCAAGAGGATCGCAGCAAGCCGCAGGAAAGGAAGGGTAGCCACTGCTAGGAGGGAATGCAGCAGGTACCGGTGCTGGCAACACGCTTCAGCACAGACGTCCCGGGTAGGCCACTGCAGGAGAATAGCAGCAGGCCAGTGCTGGCATCAACGCTTCAGCACAGACGTCCAGGGCAGGCCACTGCAAGGAGATAGCAGCAGGCCGCAGGAAAGGAAGGGTAGCCACTGCTAGGAGGGAATGCAGCAGTACCAGTGCTGGCATCAACGCTTCAGCACAGACGTCCAGGATAGGCCACTACAGGAGAATAGCGGCAGGCCACAGGACAGGAAGGGTAGCTACTGCTAGGAGGGAATGCAGCAGTTACCAGTGCTGGCATCAACGCTTCAGCACAGACGTCCAGGGTAGGCCACTGCAAGGAGATAGCAGCAGGCCAGTGCTGGCAACAACGCTTCAGCACAGACGTCCAGGACCAGGCCTCTGGATACTCAGGAACTTGGAAGGTAAGAACGCTAGGAGAGAGGCCTGGGGTGGTTTGTGGCAGAGACAGTAACATAGAGGTAGGAATATTTATGCTCGGCGCTGGTTCAGAGCCAACGCCTAGAATATAAAGGGCGGAGATCCAATCACAGGAGGAGGGTGTGTGAGAATTCCTCCAATGAAGTAGCACAGGGCAGAAGCTGCAATGAGAGGCAGCACCTGTGCCATAGATTGCCAGAGGAAGCCTGCAACTGCACAGGTCTGCAAGGCAAAAGTCAAAGCCAGTAGTGGATTCCTTACAAATTCTCCGATGGCGGGAGCATTTATATCTCTCTCCCTCTAACTCTCCGATGGCGGGAGCATTTATATCTCTCTCCCTCTAACTCTCCGATGGCGGGAGCATTTATATCTCTCTCCCTCTAACTCTCCGATGGCGGGAGCATTTATATATCTCCCTCTAACTCTGCGATGGCGGGAACATTTATATATCTCTATAACTCTCCGATGGCGGGAGCATTTATATCTCTCCCTATAACTCTCCGATGGCGGGAGCATTTATATCTCTCCCTCTAACTCTCCACTGGCGGGAGCATTTATATCTCTCTATAACTCTCCGATGGCGGGAGCATTTATATATCTCTATAACTCTCCGATGGCGGGAGCATTTATATCTCTCCCTATAACTCTCCGATGGCGGGAGCATTTATATCTCTCTCCCTCTAACTCTCCGATGGCGGGAGCATTTATATATCTCCCTCTAACTCTCCGATGGCGGGAGCATTTATATCTCTCTATAACTCTCCGATGGCGGGAGCATTTATATCTCTCTATAACTCTCCGATGGCGGGAGCATTTATATATCTATATAACACTCTGATGGCGGGAGCATTTATATCTCTCCCTCTAACTCTCCACTGGCGGGAGCATTTATATATCTCCCTCTAACTCTGCGATGGCGGGAACATTTATATATCTCTATAACTCTCCAATGGCGGGAGCATTTATATCTCTCCCTATAACTCTGCGATGGCGGGAACATTTATATATCTCTATAACTCTCCGATGGCGGGAGCATTTATATCTCTCCCTATAACTCTCCGATGGCGGGAGCATTTATATCTCTCCCTCTAACTCTCCGATGGCGGGAGCATTTATATCTCTCCCTCTAACTCTCCGATGGCGAGAGCATTTATATCTCTCTATAACTCTCCGATGGCGGGAGCATTTATATCTCTCTATAACTCTCCGATGGCGGGAGCATTAATATATCTCTCTATAACTCTATGATGGCGGGAGCATTAATATATCTCTCCCTCTAACTCTCCGATTGTGGGAGCATTAATATATCTCTCTATAACTCTCTGATGGCGGGAGCATTTATATCTCCCTCTAACTCTCCGATTGTGGGAGCATTAATATATCTCTCTATAACTCTCCGATGGCGGGAGCATTAATATATCTTTCCCTCTAACTCTCCGAAGGCGGGAGCATTTATATCTCTCCCTATAACTCTCCGATGGTGGGAGTATTTATATATCTCTATAACTCTCTGATGGCGGGAGCATTTATATCTCTCCCTCTAACTCTCCGATGGCGGGAGTATTTATATCTCTCCCTCTAACTCTCCGATGGCGGGAGCATTTGTATCTCTCCCTGTAACTCTCCGATGGCGGGAGCATTTATATCTCTCACTATATCTCTCCGATGGCGGGAGCATTTATATATCTATAACTCTCCGATGGCGAGAGCATTTATATCTCTATAACTCTCTGATGGTGGGAGCATTTATATCTCTCTATAACTCTCCGATGGCGGGAGCATTTATATCTCTCTCCCTCTAACTCTCCGATGGCGGGAGCATTTATATCTCACTCCCTCTAACTCTCCGATGGCGGGAGCATTTATATCTCTCTATAACTCTCTGATGGCGGGAGCATTTATATCTCTCCCTCTAACTCTCTGATTGTGGGAGCATTAATATATCTCTCTATAACTCTCCGATGGCGGGAGCATTAATATATCTTTCCCTCTAACTCTCCGAAGGCGGGAGCATTTATATATCTCTCCCTATAACTCTCCGATGGTGGGAGTATTTATATATCTCTATAACTCTCTGATGGCGGGAGCATTTATATCTCTCCCTCTAACTCTCCGATGGCGGGAGCATTTATATATCTCCCTCTAACTCTCCGATGGCGGGAGCATTTATATCTCTCCCTATAACTCTCCGATGGCGGGAGCATTTATATATCTCTATAACTCTCCGATGGCGGGAGCATTTATATCTCTCCCTATAACTCTCCGATGGCGGGAGCATTTATATCTCTCTCTATATCTCTCCGATGGCGGGAGCATTTATATATCTATAACTCTCCGATGGCGAGAGCATTTATATCTCTATAACTCTCTGATGGTGGGAGCATTTATATCTCTCTATAACTCTCCGATGGCGGGAGCATTTATATCTCTCGCCCTCTAACTCTCCGATGGCGGGAGCATTTATATCTCACTCCCTCTAACTCTCAGATGGCGGGAGCATTTATATCTCTCTATAACTCTCCGATGGCGGGAGCATTTATATCTCTCCCTATAATTCTCCGATGGCGGGAGCATTTATATCTCTCTCCCTCTAACTCTCCGATGGCGGGAGCATTTATATCTCTCTCCCTCTAACTCTCCGATGGCGGGAGCATTTATATCTCTCTCCCTCTAACTCTCCGATGGCGGGAGAATTTATATCTCTCTCCCTCTAACTCTCCGATGGCGGGAGCATTTATATATCTCTCCCTCTAACTCTCTGATGGCGGGATCATTTATATCTCTCTATAACTCTCCGATGGCGGGAGCATTTATATCTCTCTCCCTCTAACTCTCCGATGGCGGGAGCATTTATATCTCTCCCTCTAACACTCCGATGGCGGGAGCATTTATATCTATCTCCCTCTAACTCTCCGATGGCGGGAGCATTCATATATCTCTCTATAACTCTCCGATGGCGGGAGCATTAATATATCTTTCCCTCTAACTCTCCGATGGCGGGAGCATTTATATCTCTCCCTATAACTCTGCGATGGCGGGAGCATTTATATCTCTCCCTCTAACTCTCCGATGGCGGGAGTATTTATATATCTCTCTATAACTCTCCGATTTTATTTATTTATAAAATATTTTACCAGGAAGTAATACATTGAGAGTTACCTCTCGTTTTCAAGTATGTCCTGGGCACAGAGTAAAACAAATAATACATGGTTACAAATACAGTTACATAAATGAACAGGGTATACATTATATACAAGACATTGCATGCACAGTTAAAGAAAATATATGTTATGGGCGAATGAAACAGTTACAGACCAGATTAAAATGTGAGACAGCCTTAGATTTGAAAGAACTTAAACTGGTGGTGGATGTGAGAGCATTCACTAACTCTCCGATGGCGGGAGCATTAATATATCTCTCTATAACTCTCCGATGGCAGGAGCATTTATATCTCTCTCTATAACTCTCCGATGACGGGAGTATTTATATCTCTCTCTATAACTCTCCGATGACGGGAGTATTTATATATCTCTTTCTAACTCTCCGATGACGGGAGCATTTATATATCCCCCTATAACTCTCCGATGACGGGAGCATTTATATATCCCCCTATAACTCTCCGATGGCGGGAGCATTTATATCTCTCTCTATAACTCTCCGATGACGGGAGTATTTATATATCTCTTTCTAACTCTCCGAAGGCGGGAGCATTTATATCTCTCCCTATAATTCTCAGATGGCGGGAGCATTTATATCTCTCAGTCTAACTCTCCGATGGCGGGAGCATTTATATCTCTCCCTATAACTCTCAGATGGCGGGAGCATTTATATATCTCTATAACTCTCCGATGGCGGGAGCATTTATATATCTCCCTGTAACTCTCCGATAGCGGGAGCATTTATATCTCTCCCTCTAACTCTCCGATGGCGGGATCATTTATATATCTCTCCCTCTAACTCTCAGATGGCGGGAGCGTATATATCTCTCCCTATAACTCTCCGATGACGGGAGCATTTATATCTCTCCCTCTAACTCACCGATGGCGGGAGCAGTTATATCTCTCCCTATAACTCTCCGATGGCGGGAGCATTTATATCTCTCCCTCTAACTCTCCGATGGCGGGAGCATTTTCCCCTAAGACAGTAATTCTGTACTATCCAATGTGTGATTGGCCAAAACCCTCCATCCAGGTCAACAGGGGATCATAGTACTGGTGGTCGGTTTGGACAACATAGAACTACCTCCTAAATATACCTTGCTCTCATTCCTCCAAAGCAGAACAGGCTTCGACAATCCTTGGAATGTGTAAACCATCCATCGTAGAATTCCTGGGAGCTGGAAAGTTTGCCGTCCCATAAAAGGAAATTCCTATTTAGATCCCATATTATTGGAGACAGGAACTGGGCGATGAGCAGAATTATATTCGGGTTTGTGGCTCAGAACCAAATAGCCAACAAGTTTTTGAAACCTGTTATAGACTGGAGGGTTAAATTATATATTATTAATTCCTGACCCCATACAATTGACCCTCTATACACATGCATACATGTATAAATATATTTATATGCATATTACCGGAGCGAGTATGATGTATGGGGTATGGATCACCTATTTATCACAGGCAGGGTATGTAAATGGACATGTTGTGCTGTATATAGATCCTTAATATCATTGTACAGAGCTACATGTTTATTATTACTCAGCATCATTATACAGCGCAGTGTGTTCATTATCTGGTTTTGTAAAGTATTAAATTCCAGGAATAAAAATCGTAGAAATGTTTATAAATTCTCATGCTCAGTAATAACGCAGGAGACATTCCAGATGCCTGCAACGATACAGGGTATTTATAGGAGTGACTCGAGCGGTTATATGGGGCAATAGGAGCAGTTACATGGGGTAATAGGAGGAGTTATAGGGAGCGGTTATATGGTGTAATAGGACGTATAGGGAGCGGTTATATGGGGCATTAGGAGGAGATATAGGGATTGGTAATATGGGGCAATAGGAGGAGTTATAGGGAGAGGCTATATGGGGCAATAGGAGGAGTTATAGGGAGACGTTATATGGGGTAATAGGACATACAGGGAGCAGTTATATGGGGCATTAGGAGGAGATATAGGGATTGGTTATATGGGGTAATAGGAGGAGTTATAGGGACAGGTTATATGGGGTAATAGGAGGAGTTATAGGGACAGGTTATATGGGGTAATAGGAGGAGTTATAGGGAGCGGTTATATGGGATAACAGGAGGAGTTATATTGAGGGGTTATATGGGGTAATAGGAGGAGTTACAGGAGGGGTTATTTGGGGTAATAGCGTGGTTGCCACCTTCTACTGAAGGCTAACCCGGAGATAAATGTAAAACAATTTCTCTTTTACCGGCGGCATCTCCCGGCAACTCCCGGCAACTCCCGTTAACATGGCTGTGTGGTGTCAATTGACGCTGCATTGCCATGACAATGCGACGCTACGTGACGTGTCGACATTATGCTGTCAAGTTCTCATGGCATCTTGACGCCACATAGCGTAATGATGTCACGTAGCGTCCCGTTACCGTGGCAACTGGCGTCACTTAATGCTGTGACATTACGTCGCGTCCTGTTGTCGTGGCAACGCAGCGTCATTCGCTGCCGCCCAGCCATGTTCACAGGAATTGCAGGGGGGGGAGATGCAGGAGGACAACGCTGCACCATGCCACCACCCGGAGACTAACAAACTAAACCGTAGCCCGGAGATACGTGGTCAAAACGCGCAGTCTCCGGGTTAAACCCGGAGTGGTCGCAACCCTGGGTAATACAAATAAAAAAAAGTAGCAAGTAGAGCACTGCAAAGTGAAAAAGGGGCTGGAGGCAAAAAATGAATGAACTATTTATTAGGCATTTGTGCCAAAAAGACAGACGCACATCTTAAAAAACTCTGACGCGTTTCCCGCTGTGGAGGCGCTTTATCTTTGTTTACCCATCGGTATTGAAGCACGCCGTCCGGGCTGATGTGCTATCCAGCGGCTTATCCATCGTGAGGATTTCCTCCACAGCAGCTGTGCGGACCTTGCTTGGCCAGTGTGGCGACGGTGCTCCACCCACCAGCACCGACACCGCGGGAGGAGATACAGGCGTCTGACTGGGACTGTCATCACGGAGGTGCGGACCATCTGCTGGTTCCCCACGAGCCGCTACCCCTGTACGGAGCCCAACAGCAACACTGCGGGAGGATACATAGGCACCCGGTGAGTGGGAAGGAGAATATGCCTGTGTAGGACTCCACCACGGTCATCTGGCTACGCATCCCGGGTTCCCACCCCCGCAAGGAGAGGGGGAGAATCTGCTTGTGCAGGACTCCACCACGGTCATCTGGCTACGCATCCCGGGTTCGTACCTCGCAAGGAGAGGAGGAGGATCTGCCTGTGTAGGACTCCACCACGGTCATCTGGCTACGCATCCCGGGTTCCCACCCCCGCAAGGAGAGGAGGAGAACCTGCCTGTGCAGACTCCACCACGGGCATCTGGCTACGCATCCCGGGTTCCCACCTCCGCAAGGAGAGGAGGAGAACCTGCCTGTGCAGACTCCACCACGGGCATCTGGCTACGCATCCCGGGTTCCCACCCCCGCAAGGAGAGGAGGAGAACCTGCCTGTGCAGACTCCACCACGGGCATCTGGCTACGCATCCCGGGTTCCCACCCCCGCAGGGAGAGGAGGAGAACCTGCCTGTGCAGACTCCACCACGGGCATCTGGCTACGCATCCCGGGTTCCCACCCCCGCAGGGAGAGGAGGATCTGCCTGTGTAGGACTGCACCACAGGCATCTGGCTACGCATCCCGGGTTCCCACCTCCGCAAGGAGAGGAGTAGAACCTGCCTGTGCAGACTCCACCACGGTCATCTGGCTACGCATCCCGGGTTCCCACCCCCGCAGGGAGAGGAGGAGAACCTGCCTGTGCAGACTCCACCACGGTCATCTGGCTACGCATCCCGGGTTCCCACCCCCGCAGGGAGAGGAGAACCTGCCTGTGTAGGACTCCACCACGGGCATCTGGCTACGCATCCCGGGTTCCCACCCCCGCAGGGAGAGGAGGAGAACCTGCCTGTGCAGACTCCACCACGGGCATCTGGCTAGGCATCCCGGGTTCCCACCCCCGCAGGGAGAGGAGGAGAACCTGCCTGTGTAGGACTCCACCACGGGCATCTGGCTACGCATCCCGGGTTCCCACCCCCGCAGGGAGAGGAGGATCTGCCTGTGTAGGACTCCATCACGGTCATCTGGCTACGCATCCCGGGTTCCCACCCCCGCAAGGAGAGGAGGAGAATCTGCTCGTGCAGGACTCCACCACGGTCATCTGGCTACGCATCCCAGGTTCCCACCCCCGCAAGGAGAGGAGGAGAATCTGTCCTACCTGGATCTCCGGCTACGAGGGTACAGATCATCTGGCGGGCCTCCACAGACTGCTACCTCCACGCGGAGCTCAGGTGAGGTGGTTGTCGCACCAGTTCCACACTCACTGGGCTGAAGCATATGGACTAATAGCTTTTATTATTCAGATACCGGCATTTGATTTATAAATATACTTCTACAGTCTTATCAACATATATAGACACCGCAGTGTTTGCAGCATCAAATCTGGGGTTATCCCCTCCTTTCTCTATGTAACCCTGGGTAATAGAAGGAGTTATAGGGAGAGGTTATATGGGGTAATAGGAGGAGTTATAGGGAGCGGTTATATTGGGTAATAGAAGGAGTTATAGGGAGAGGTTATATGGGGTAATAGAAGGAGTTATAGGGAGCGGTTATATGGGGTAATAGAAGGAGTTATAGGGAGCGGTTATATGGGGTAATAGAAGGAGTTATAGGGAGAGGTTATATGGGGTAATAGAAGGAGTTATAGGGAGAGGTTATATGGGGTAATAGGAGGAGTTATAGGTAGAGGTTATATGGGGTAATAGAAGGAGTTATAGGGAGCAGTTATATGGGGTAATAGGAGGAGTTATAGGGAGCAGTTATATGGGGTAATAGAAGGAGTTATAGGGAGAGGTTATATGGGGTAATAGGAGGAGTTATATGGAGCAGTTATATGGGGTAATAGAAGGAGTTATAGGGAGAGGTTATATGGGGTAATAGGAGGAGTTATAGGGCGATCGGTTATATGGGGTAATAGGAGTTATAGGGAGCAGTTATATGGGGTAATAGGAGGAGTTATAGGGAGGGGTTATATGGGGTAATAGGAGGAGTTATAGGGAGCAGTTATATGGGGTAATAGGAGGAGTTATAGGGAGGCGTTATATGGGGTAATAGGAGTTGTTATAGGGAGCAGTTATATGGGGTAATAGGAGGAGTTATAGGGAGCGCTTATATGGGGTAATAGGAGGAGTTATAGGGAGCGGTTATATGGGGTAATAGGAGGAGTTATATGGAGAGGTTATATGGGGTAATAGGAGGAGTTATAGGGAGCGGTTTATATGGGGCAACAGGAGTTATAGGGAGAGGTTATATAGGGCAATAGGAGGAGTTATAGGGAGAGGTTAAATGGGGCAATAGGAGGCGTTATATGGAGTGGTTATATGGGGCAACAGGAGGAGTTATAGGGAGCCGTTATATGGGGCAATAGATGGTATTATTGGGAGAGGTTATATGGGGCAACAGGAGGAGTTATAGGGAGAGGTTATATGCAGCAATATAAGGAGTTTTAGCAAGGAATTAAAATGAATGGGATCTTTTTACTGATGTTGTTTTCGCTTTAGACAGGTTTGACAAATGACCCTATTAAGTGTAGAATTTGACACACTCCACATGTTTGCGCCGTCATAACAAAAACCCTTTATCCTACAACACAGAGAGGTGAGGGAATGCCGCCAGAAACTTCCTATTAAACAGGAGCATTGAAGTGTGAGAGAAATGTCCTACTATTTATCCTAGTGTCTGCCCTACTGCCAGAGAGTTGATCCTACAGTCCGGCTTTCAGGGTTGATGGGAGATCCGTTAATCCATTTGTGTAGGGTCTGGACAAATATTAGGATCAGCAGAATATGTAACAAGGGAGCAATGCCAATGAACATGCTGTGCTGTATAGTGATGCTGAGTATCTCTATACACCGATATAGAACATGCTGCACTGTATTATGATGATGATTATCTCTATACATGTGATAATGAAGTTGCTGTGCTATATATTGATATTGAGTATCACTATACACTGATAATGAACACGCTGCACAGTATAATTATGCTGAGTATCTCTATACACTGATAATGAACATACCGTGCTTTTCAGGCAGTCCTCGGTTATCCAACGGAATCCGTTCTGGAAGTAGCGTTGGATAGTGAAACCGTTGTAAAGTGAGCCCCATGTTAGTCAGTGGCGGTGAGAGTTGGATAACGCATTCCGGTGTCGAAAAACTGCCCTTAGGGTTGCATTGTAAAGCGTTGGATATGCCATTCGTTGTAAAGTGAAACGTTGGATAGCGAGGACTACCTGTATAAGGATATGAGTATCAATATACAATAATGAACATGCTACTGTATATATTATCTTTGATTTCATTGGCTCCAACATATTCAGCAGCACTTACAGTCATGTGAAAAAGAAAGTACACCCTCTTTGAATTCCATGGTTTTACATATCAGGACATAATAACAATCCTCTGTTACTTAGCAGGTCTTAAAATTAGTTAAATACAACCTCAGATGAACAACAACACATGAGATATTACACCGTGTCATGATTTATTTAACAAAAATAAAGCCAAAATGGAGAAGCCATGTGTGAAAAACTAGGTACACCTTATGATTCAATAGCTTGTAGAACCACCTTTAGCAGCAATAACTTGAAGTAATCGTTTTCTGTATGACTTTATCAGTCTCTCACATCGTTGTGGAGTCATTTTGGCCCACTCTTCTTTATTGTGTTGCTTCAGTTCATTGAGGTTTATGGGCATTTGTTTATGCGCAGCTCTCTTAAGGTCCCGCCACAGCATTTCAATCTGGATGAGGTCTGGATTTTGACTGGGCCATTGCAACTCCTTGATAATTTTCTTTTTCAGCCATTCTGTTGTAGATTTGCTGGTGTGCTTGGCATTTTGTCCTATTGCATGACCCAATTTTGGCCAAGTTTTAGCTGTTGGACAGATGGCCTCACATTTGACTCTAGAATACTTTAGTATACAGAGGAGTTCATGGTCGACTCAATGAATGTAAGATTCCCAGGTCCTGTGGCTGCAAAACAAGCCCAAATCACCCCTCCACCAGCGTGCTTGACAGTTGGTATGAGGTGTTTGTGCTGATATGCTGTGCATTATGGACAAACATCTCCACTTTGGTCTCATCTGTCCAGGACATTGTTCCAGAAGTCTTGTGGTTTGTTCAGATGCAACTTTGCAAACCTAAGCCGTGCTGCCATGTTCTTTTTAGAGAAAAGAGGCTTTCTCCTGGCAACCCTTCACAACAAGCCATACTTGTTCAGTCTTTTTCTAATTATATTGTCATGAACTTTAACATTTAACATGCTAACTGAGGCCTGTAGAGTCTGAGATGTAACTCGTGGTTTTTTTTGCAATTTCTCTGAGCACTGCACGTTCGGACCTTGGGGTGAATTTGCTGGGACCTCCACTCCTGGGAATATTGGCAACTGTCTTGAATGTTTTCCACTTTTGAATAATCTTTCTCACTGTAGAATAATGGAATGAAATTGTTTGGAAATGGCCTTATAACCCTTCCCAGATTGATGAGCAGCAACAATTGCTTCTCTAAGATCATTGCTGATGTCTTTCCTCCTTGACATTGTGTTAACACACACCTGAATGTTCCAGACCCGCAAACTGCTAAAACTTCGGCTTTTATAGAGGTGGTCACACTTGCTGATGATCAATTAATCAAGGGCATTTGATTAGCAGCACCTGTCTGCTACTTAGCATCTTAATTCCTATGGAAGCAGTAAGGGTGTACTTACAGTAGATTTTCACACATAGCTTTTCCGTTTTGGCTTTATTTTTGTTAAATAAAGTATGACACAGTGTAATATGTCATGTGTTGTTGTTCATCTGAGGTTGTATTTACCTAATTTTTAGACCTGCTAAGGAACAGACGATTGTTATTATATCCTGATATGTAAAACCATAGAATTCAAAGAGGGTGTACTTTCTTTTTCACATGACTGTAGATAAGCGAATGTGTTAAAGTTCGAGACGCAAATTATTCGCAGGTTTTTGAACAAAATTAGATTTGCAGGCGGATATCGGGACGCGGTTTGGACAGTTAAAAAATGTGACCTAATGCTCCTGAAACTGCCATCGTTTCCCCTTCGTGTCAATGTGATAACATTGACCCCCATGTGAATGTGATAACATCGGCCCCCATGTGAATGTGACAACATCGACCCCCATGTGAATATGATAACATCGAACCCCATGTGAATGTGATAACATCGAACCCCATGTGAATGTGATACCATCGACCCCCATGTGAATGTGATAACATCGACCCCCATGTGAATGTGATAACATCGAACCCCATGTGAATGTGACAACATCGACCCCCATGTGAATATGATAACATCGACCCCCATGTGAATGTGATAACATCGAACCCCATGTGAATGTGACAACATCGGCCCCCATGTGAATATGATAACATCGACCCCCATGTGAATGTGATAACATCGACCCCCATGTGAATGTGACAACATCGGCCCCCATGTGAATGTGATAACATCGACCCCCATGTGAATGTGATAACATCGACCCCCATGTGAATGTGATAACATCGACCCCCATGTGAATGTGATAACATCGACCCCCATGTGAATGTGATAACATCGACCCCCATGTGAATGTGATAACATCGATCCCATGCGAATGTGATAACATCGACCCACATGTGAATGTGATAACATCGACCCCCATGTGAATGTGATAACATCGACCCCCATGTGAATGTGATAACATCGATCCCATGCGAATGTGATAACATCGACCCACATGTGAATGTGATAACATCGACCCCCATGTGAATGTGATAACATCGGCCCCCATGTGAATGTGATAACATCGGCCCCCATGTGAATGTGACAACATCTGCCCCCATGTGAATGTGATAACATCGACCCCCATGTGAATGTGATAACATCGGCCCCCATGTGAATATGATAACATCGACCCCGATGTGAATGTGATAACATCGACCCCCATGTGAATGTGATAACATCGATCCCATGTGAATGTGACAACATCTGCCCCCATGTGAATGTGATAACATCGACCCCCATGTGAATGTGATAACATCGGCCCCCATGTGAATATGATAACATCGACCCCGATGTGAATGTGATAACATCGACCCCCATGTGAATGTGATAACATCGGCCCCCATGTGAATGTGACAACATCTGCCCCCATGTGAATGTGATAACATCGACCCCCATGTGAATGTGATAACATCGGCCCCCATGTGAATATGATAACATCGACCCCGATGCGAATGTGATAACATCGGCCCCCATGTGAATGTGATAACATCGATCCCATGTGAATATGATAACATCGACCCCCATGTGAATGTGATAACATCGAACCCCATGTGAATGTGACAACATCGGCCCCCATGTGAATGTGATAACATCGGCCCCCATGTGAATGTGATAACATCGACCCCATGTGAATGTGATAACATCGGCCCCCATGTGAATGTGATAACATCGGCCCCCATGTGAATGTGATAACATCGGCCCCCATGTGAATGTGATAACATCTGCCCCCATGTGAATGTGATAACATCGAACCCCATGTGAATGTGATAACATCGGCCCCCATGTGAATGTGATAACATCGGCCCCCATGTGAATGTGATAACATTGGCCCCCATGTGAATGTGATAACATCTGCCCCCATGTGAATGTGATAACATCGACCCCCATGTGAATGTGATAACATCGACCCCCATGTGAATGTGATAACATCGACCCCCATGTGAATGTGATAACATCGGCCCCCATGTGAATGTGATAACATCGACCCCCATGTGAATGTGATAACATCAACCCCCATGTGAATGTGATAACATCGACCCCCATGTGAATGTGATAACATCGGCCCCCATGTGAATGTGATAACATCGAACCCCATGTGAATGTGATAACATCGATCCCATGTGAATGTGATAACATCGACCCCCATGTGAATGTGATAACATCGACCCCCATGTGAATGTGATAACATCGACCCCCATGTGAATGTGATAACATCGACCCCCATGTGAATGTGATAACATCGATCCCCATGTGAATGTGATAACATCGACCCCCATGTGAATGTGATAACATCGACCCCCATGTGAATGTGATAACATCGACCCCCATGTGAATGTGATAACATCGACCCCCATGTGAATGTGATAACATCGACCCCCATGTGAATGTGATAACATCGATCCCATGTGAATGTGATAACATCGATCCCATGTGAATGTGATAACATCGACCCCCATGTGAATGTGACAACATCGACCCCCATGTGAATGTGATAACATCGATCCCATGTGAATGTGATAACATCGATCCCATGTGAATGTGATAACATCGAACCCCATGTGAATGTGATAACATCGACCCCCATGTGAATGTGATAACATCGACCCCCATGTGAATGTGATAACATCGATCCCATGTGAATGTGATAACATCAAACCCCATGCGAATGTGATAACATCGACCCCCATGTGAATGTGATAACATCGATCCCATGTGAATGTGATAACATCAAACCCCATGCGAATGTGATAACATCGGCCCCCATGTGAATGTGATAACATCGACCCCCATGTGAATGTGATAACATCGACCCCCATGTGAATGTGATAACATCGATCCCATGTGAATGTGATAACATTCGATCCCATGTGAATGTGATAACATCGACCCCCATGTGAATGTGATAACATCGACCCCCATGTGAATGTGATAACATCGACCCCCATGTGAATGTGATAACATCGACCCCCATGTGAATGTGATAACATCGACCCCCATGTGAATGTGATAACATCGACCCCCATGTGAATGTGATAACATCGACCCCCATGTGAATGTGATAACATCGGCCCCCATGTGAATGTGATAACATCGGCCCCCATGTGAATGTGATAACATCGGCCCCCATGTGAATGTGATAACATCGACCCCCATGTGAATGTGATAACATCGACCCCCATGTGAATGTGATAACATCGATCCCATGTGAATGTGATAACATCGATCCCATGTGAATGTGATAACATCGACCCCCATGTGAATGTGATAACATCGATCCCATGTGAATGTATGATGTAACTCATATGGTGAAATATAATAGATACGACCATTCGGTTTTCAGGTGATACCTTTTTTATTTGGACTAACACTTTATGTCATAGGACAAGCTTTCGAGAGTTCTCCCCTCTTCCTCAGGTCAACAATACTGGTTTACAAAGGAATCTATGGCTAAAACAGAGGTAAGGAAAGCAGGAAAAAAACCCAGAGATGTAGATAAGGTGGGGTGAGAAAGGGATGTCTGAAGACATTGGAAGGGTAATAAAATGGTGACAAGGAACAGCATGGAGGGGGAAGGTGATGCTGTGGGGGGGGGGTGTGGATGAGAACATTGGCAGAGAGGCAGACGGGATAATTACAAACAATTGTGATAGTGTGTGAGAAACCACATATCCGCATTAAGGCCTCTTGTTTTGGTGTCAAAGAGTCTTATCATTCTGAGTTCAAATGTTTTCCGTTCTTGGGTGCGTTTTAACATTCCATCGAGGATGTGGTTGTGAGAAATGATGCCCCACTGGTGAGCAGAATCTACCTTCTTCATGGTGTTGGATAGTGTCGGTGCATATTCATTCTGCCTTGGACTTTTTGGCTGGTTTCACCAAAGTTGCATCCTTGGTCACATTTGTTACGTTCAATCATACATACTACATTCCTGGATGTGCAGCTGTATGATCCTTTAACATTGAGTGTTCCATGATTGTGACTGGCTGTGTGATCTTGGCATATATGTTTGTATTGTATTGTATTATATGTCTTTATTTATATAGCGCCATAAATGTACATAGCGCTTCACAGTAGTAATACATATCATATAAATAACAAATAATATAAATAACAGATCATGGGAATAAGTGCTTCAGACATAAAAGTAACATTAAGGAAGAGGAGTCCCTACTCCGAGGAGCTTATAATCTAATTGGTAGGTAGGGAGAACGTACAGAGACAGTAGGAGGGAATTCTAGTAAGTGCGCCTGCAGGGGGCCAAGCTTTATGTATCATGTGTCCATGATTATCCAGTGCTATTCATATGCTTCTTTAAGCAGATGTGTCTTAAGGTGGGTCTTAAAGGTGGATAGAGAGGGTGCTATTCGGGTATTGAGGGGAAGGGCATTCCAGATGTGTGGGGCAGATAGTGAGAAAGGTTTAAGGCGGGAGAGGGCTTTAGATACAAAGGGGGTAGAAAGAAGACATCCTTGAGAAGAACGCAAGAGTCGGGATGGTGCATAGTGAGAAATTAGGGCTGAGATGTAAGGAGGGGCAGAAGAATGTAAAGCTTTAAAAGTGAGGAGGAGAATTGAGTGTGAGATACGGGATTTGATCGGAAGCCAGGAGAGGGATTTCAGGAGGGGAGATGCGGAGACAGATTTAGGAAAGAGTAGAGTGATTCTGGCAGCAGCATTTAGGATAGATTGTAGGGGAGACAGGTGAGAGGCAGGAAGGCCGGACAACAGGAGGTTGCAGTAATCGAGACGTGAGAGAATGAGGGCCTGAGTAAGAGTTTTAGTAGTCGAGTAACAGAGGAAAGGGCGTATCTTTGTGATATTGCGGAGGAAAAAGCGACAAGTTTTAGAAACGTTTTGAATATGAGAGGAGAATGAGAGAGAGGAATCAAGTGTAACCCCTAGGCAGCGTGCTTGGGCTACTGGGTGAATGATCGTTTGCAACGTGTGTTGTTGCACGGTTTTGTGCCATTATCAGTGTCTTTAAGTTCGTTGTGAAGTTTTCTGCTGACTCATTTCTGTTTGAGGTTTGGTTGTTGCCGGAACGCAAGAATGGGAGGTTTGGGGAAGATTTATTTTAATGTGAAATCCTCTGCCAGCATGGGTTGCAGATCTTTGATTATTTTTGTTATTCCCTCTAGGGTAGGGTTGTATGTGGCCACTAGTGGTATGCGTGTGGTAGGTTCTCTCTGTCTGTATTGTAGCAGGTGTTCTCGTGGGGCTTTTAGTGCAGATATAATAATTCTGGCAATAGTCTTTGGCTTGTATCCCTTCTGTCTGAACGATTCGGTCAGGGTTGTGAGATGTCTGTTTCTGTGTGTGTGTGTGTATATATATAAATACATATATAATTATATATATATATATATATATATATATATATATATCCCATTCCCCGTGACTAAGGGAACTACGCATGCTGAGTACCTGTCTGACTCCTCCACCACTGGGAGCCTGGGGTGATTGCGTTCTTTGGTACACAGCGCCTCCACCTGGGAGGGATCCTAGCGCAGCAGGATAACTCCTCGCAGGAACAATACAGGCAGTAAATAAAGGCACACACAGGTATAACCAACATATATTTACTGACATATAAACAGAACAACACAGTAGTATACAAGGCCCCACAATGCCGTACCCACACAGTGCCCCACTGACCAACATCTTGTCCACACCCCGGTGACATTCCTCCAAAGTTATGAGGGTGCCCTGGGCATCTAACCACTCGGTGTCCGCAGAGCCAAGCCCACCCAAAGTGTGTGGAGTAGCACTACCCCTGTGTATGGCCGTTGGTGCACGGTGGGTACCTTCCTGGTCTTAGACCAGACCAGGCCAAACTGTTGAGTAGATCCGTCGGACCGCAAAGTGAGCCCAGAACCCGGTTTGTCCGATCCTTTCACGAAGGCGTCCACCTCTGAGGGAGCTCCCTCTGGAGTGTGTCCTTTAGAATGTCTGGTCCCAGACCGCAGGTTGCGGGCACCGCGTGGTGTCCTGTCACAAATTGCAGCACTCGTATCACTGTATATCACTGAGGGAAGTGTCCCTATCTGGGGCCTTCCCTACCGTAACCACAATCTTGTAGGGACTCAGAGCCTAGCTGGGGCCTAAGGGGCACACCTAGGCCTAGTCCAGGGAAGAAGTGAAGATCATCAGGAAGCGCAATGTCATGTAAAAAACAGAAGAAAATTCCCTGATGGTGCAGTATTGTGATTGATATGTGATAAATATCAAGGTGCAGTGTGCTGGATACTCACAAGTGTAGAGTGAGCAATGTTCCCATAAAGGTTTCTTTATGTGTGTCAGCCCGTTGGACCGTCAGACAGGTAAGTGGAATGGTAGGTGCTGGAGACCTTAAGTGAATAATAAAACGGACATAGTGCAGACTGTACGAAATATCTTTAAAAGTAAGTATATGTGCAATACACTCACATGGTTTTAAAAGGTAACAAGCGTTTAGATCACACAGGTTGGATCTCAGCAATGAATGAGCTGTTCTCTGTCCCCCCTCTGCCTCGGCAGGCGTGCGTGTCACCGGTGCGTCTCACCCTAACCGGAAACCGGAAGTGACGTCATCTGCTCCGGGGGACGCCGAATCGGCTTGTTACCTTTTATAACCATGTGAGTGTATTGCACATATACTTACTTTTAAAGATATTTCGTACAGTCTGCACTATGTCCGTTTTATTATTCACTTAAGGTCTCCAGCACTTACCATTCCACTTACCTGTCTGACGGTCCAACGGGCTGCCACACATAAAGAAACCTTTATGGGAACATTGCTCACTCTACACTTGTGAGTATCCAGCACACTGCACCTTGATATTTATCACATATCAATCACAATACTGCACCATCAGGGAATTTTCTTCTGTTTTTTACATGACATTGCGCTTCCTGATGATCTTCACTTCTTCACTGTCCACGGGATCGAGAGAACGACCCCACACCGGGTTAAGCAGCATTAATTCATGTTTGTATAAGTATCACATTTTTTCACATATGTGTTTATAATTTTGGAGCGCCACTTTTTGATATATTTGCCTGTCACTAGTCCAGGGAAGCACTGCTCCCTGGACACTACCTCTCTAGTTGCCTCCTTGTCTCTGACTAGCGTGGGTCCTCTCAAGCGCGCCAAATATATCTTGCTGGCTTTCTGTGATTCTAAGAGCCCCATTGGCTCTAACTCCCCATGTGGTGTGCAGCCCCTAAGACTGCTGGGATATGTAGTCCTGCTCTAAGATGGCCACCGCTCGTGGCCGTACTGCGCATGCGCGAGGATGGCAATGCACATGCGCGAACACAAAATAACGACGCGCTGCATACTCGGGCCGCCGCAGAGCTCCCCCAGTTAGCCCACAGCCTCCCTGGAGCGACTACTGCGTCCAGCCGGGTCCACCTGCCGTTCCGGCGGCACTCGGACTCCTCTGCAGCCGTCCCCTACCCCACGGACCAGGAGGTAAAGGGGACCTGGCTACACACACATATATATATACACACACACACTGACATTTATATACATATACACACACATACATACATACTGAGATGTATACACACATACATACTGAAATTATATAAATATCTATATATATATATATATATATATATATATATATATATATATATATTGCAGTGTGTGTATATATATCTATATATAGATAAATACACACATACATACTGAAATTATATGGATATGCAGATATATATTTCAGTATGTATGTGTATATATCTATAGATATATACACACACATACACACTGAAATATGCATATACACTGAAATATACACACACACACACACACACACGCACCTTTGGTTGGCAAATTTACCTTTCTAAAGAGATTATGTTGGTTCACGTATCGCCAATCACAATATGGCCGCCCACCTCTGCCATTTTGGCACCGAGCATGCTCCGACCTTCCCAAGATGGCCGCTTCTGTCCACACTTCACAGTTTATTGATTTATTCGCTTTAGAATTCGTTAAAACGGACGGTTTTGTTCAATTGAAGGCAGGGTTGCCACCTTCGACTGACGGTCAACCTGGAGATTTTTTTTTTAATGACACTGTGTTGCCATGACAACGGGATGCTATGCAACGTCGCGCGGCGGCAAGTTGCCATGACAACGTGGCACCGCATGACGTCGTGACATGTGGCGTCTCATTGTCATGGCAACGAGCATCACGTGATGCTGTTACGTCACGTGACGTTCCCGTTGGCATGGCAACGCAGCACCATTTGACGCCGTGCAGCCATATTGACATTAGTTACAGGGGGAGATGGCGGGAGACTGCTGTTGCTGGCACTATTGCTGCATTAATGGTATATGGAATTATACCTTACATCATTTCTATTATTTATAGCTAACACTGATGACAATTGTTGCAAACAGAGTCGTCGCTGATCAATATTAATTTATTACAATGTTTACCTCAGTTAACTTTACTTTAGTTAATTTAACAAAGACAAGGTTACCTCATTGCTATCAAAAGGGAGGAACTGAAGCAGCTTTACTGTAAAGAGAGAGAGGGGGGAGAAGAGAGAGAGGGGAGAGAGAGAGAGGGGGGAGAGAGAGGGGGGGGAGAAGAGAGAGAGGGGAGAAGAGGGGGGGGAAGAGAGAGAGAGGGGGGGAAGAGAGAGAGAGAAGGGGGGGAGAAGAGAGAGAGAGAAGGGGGGGAGAAGAGAGAGAGGGGAGGAGAAGAGAGAGGGAGGAGAAGAGAGAGAGAGAGGGAGGAGAAGAGAGAGAGAGAGAGGGGGGAGAAGAGAGAGAGGTGGGGGAGAAGAGAGAGAGGGGGTGAAGATGGGGGGGAGGAGAGGGGGGGAGAAGAGAGAGAGAGAGGGGGGGGGAGAAGAGGGAGAGAGAGGGTAGGAGAAGAGAGAGAGAGAGGGGAGGAGAAGAGAGAGAGAGAGGGGGGGAGAAGAGAGAGAGGGGGAGAAGAGAGAGAGGGGGAGAAGAGAGAGAGAGGGGGAGAAGAGAGAGAGGTGGGGGGAGAAGAGAGAGAGAGAGGTGGGGGAGAAGAGAGAGAGAGAGGTGGGGAGAGAGAGAGAGGGGGGGAGAAGAGAGAGAGAGAGGGGGGGAGAGAAGAGAGAGGAGAGGGGGGAGAAGAGAGAGAGGGGGGGAGAGAGAGAGAGAGGGGGGAGAAGAGAGAGAGAGGGGGGAGGAGAGAGGGGGGGAGAAGAGAGAGAAGAGAGGGGGGTGAGAGAGAGAGGGGGGAGAAGAGAGAGAGGGGGGGAGAAGAGAGAGAGAGGGGGGGAGAAGAGAGAGAGAGGGGGGGGAGAAGAGAGAGAGAGAGGGAGGAGAAGAGAGACAGAAGGGGGGGGGGAGAAGAGAGAGAGAGGGGGGGGAGAAGAGAGAGAGAGAGGAGGAGAAGAAGAGACAGAGGGGGGAGCAAGAGAGACAGAGGGGGAGAAGAGAGAGAGAGGGGGGAGAAGAGAGAGAGAGAGGGTGGGGGGGAGATGAGAGAGAGCCCAAGAGAGAGAGCCCAAGAGAGAGAGAGTGGGGGCACGAGAGAGAGAGAGGGGGGGAGGAGAGAGAGGAGGTAAGATACATGGGGGTGGTGTGTGTTCTCTAGCAGGGTTTCTGGGAATGTTACTCTGTGCTTATATGTGTCAATCGATCTTGTCTAATATAAACTACAACTCCCATGATCCCCTACCTGTGAGCATGTGCAGTAGAGCATAGGGCTGTGACCCGGATGTAGTAGGCAGTGAAGTGCACACATATAGTCCCGTGAGAAATGCAGAGGATCTGTGAGTGATGCAGCAATGAGAAGTCACTTACTGTGCTGCCCTGTCAGCAACAACCCGCCCACCCGGAGATTTCAGGGACAAACCCGGAGCCCGGATAAGGGATGCCAAACCCGAAGTCTCCGGGTGAAACCCCGATTGAAGGGGGTAGTATGGGCTTTTAGTTCCCATTACCTTTAATAAGTAGCCATTTAGTTTGCAATATAGGAGGTATTTACCAATTATTTGAGGTAACTATGGGTGACCACTAGGGTCAAAATTACGAGAAGACAAACAAAAAAAAAAATCACGAGCAGTGTGGAGGACTGCTGCTTTAAATATGTCTCAACTATATTCATCGACATATAATATGAATAGGTTAATAGAGAGAGAGAGAGAGCAAGTTACCTTAATATATATATAGATAGATAGATAGATAGATATACACACACACACACACACACACACACACACACACACAAACAAACAAACTATTGTATGTTAATCATTTAACGTTGACATTTTTTTTCAGTGTATACTGGTATATATATTTTTTATGTATTATATATGTTTTACCCATCCACACACTGAAATGTATATGTATGTGTATATATATATATATATATATATATACACACACATACATAATGACATGCATATTGAAATGTATATAGATATATACACATACATACTAAAATATGTATTATTATATATAAAAATATAACACACACCGGTATAGAGCAGACACACACCCGTATAGCGCAGATACACATATATAGAACAGACAGACGTACACTTATAGAGCAGGCACTCACACACATACACACATATAGAGCAGAGACACACATGTATAGAACAAACAGACGTACACGTATAGAACAGACACATACTCTTATAGAGCAGACACACACACACGTAGCAGGCACACCGGGTCTTTTACAAGAAAGTGCAAAAATGTTTATTAGAACGGATCAACGTTTTGACTCACTGCAGAGCCTCTCATATATTCATATATTGTTTTTATAGTTAAACATAAATATATCAAGATAAATACAACTATATGATACATATATTTATATACTTGTATGTGTTTATACATTGTATATTTATATATAGCGTCCTGACAATTTAAAAAAAATATAATATAGGCCTATATATCTTAATATATAAAATCGAAAGGTTGGTACTAGCTGCGGTGAATGTGATTGGTCCGTGGCCACCCCGACTCTCATTGGCCAAGAGGTACGCCCCACTGTGACACACACCTCCCACACGACTGATTGGACAAAACTTACAGTGACATCAGTGACACACACCTACTTCACTCACACACTTGCACTGACAGCATACCCCCACAAAACCCCTGCGGAGTCCTTGCTAAGTTTACATCTCACACTCACCCCTGTGTACACACACACACACACACACACACACACACACACACACACACACATCCCTGTACACTGACTCCTGTGTACACAAACACACACATTCACTGTACACATCCCTGTACACTGACTCCTGTGTACACAAACACACACCGTCACTGTCATCCCATCCCACAATTACAATATCTGTGTTTACACACACACACACACATCCCTGTACACTGACTCCTGTGTACACAAACACACACATTCACTGTACACATCCCTGTACACTGACTCCTGTGTACACAAACACACACAGTCACTGTCATCCCAACCCACAATTACAATATCTGTGTTTACACACACACACACACACACACACACACACACACACACACACACACACACACACACACACACACACACACACACACACACACACACACCTGTACACTGACTCCTCTGTACACAAACACACACACCCACACAACCGTCTACACTGACTCCTCTGTACACAAACACATACAGTCACTGTCATCCCATCCCACTATTACTCTGTTAACTTTTACTAATCA